>NW_024510210.1:0-3386 GCF_017590135.1 Pyrgilauda ruficollis | reverse complement strand
TTAAAAAAAAAAAAAAAAAAAAAACAAAAAAAAAAAAAAAAAAAAAAAAAAAAAAAAAAAAAAAAAAAAAAAAAAACAAAAAAAAAAAAAAAAAAAAAAAAAAAAAAAAAAAAAAAAAAAAAAAAAAACAAAAAAAAAAAAAAAAAAAAAAACAAAAAAAACCCAAAAAAAACAGTAAATGCAAAATAATTTTTGACATCTAGAAATCTTGGCTTTCTCAAACAATCCCTCAATGCTGTTTTATTTCTGTCTTTAACTATTGAAATACAAATCATTGTACTACGTCAAACATGAACTGAGGCAGCCAAATATCCTATTTCTAAATACCATCAGGCTCTGAATAATGAGGGACAAGAATAGTCCTCTTGCCAGGCTTTGCCTGGAAAAGCTTCAACAAATTTAATGGCTTAAAGGCTGTCTGTGTCAGTGGTGGCAAGTGATTGCTTACACTAGCTGTGCAAGCAATCGCAAATTCACAAAGTTCTGAACTGGTGCTTTCTCATATTCCAAAGAAACATGAACATATTGTGCAGGCCTATCACAGACCCCATTCTTAGATGGCTCTTGGCCAATGTGAGTCTCATATATGCAGCCCCTTCTCACATGACAGGAACTCCATACTTCAATTAATTTTTGTAATTTTGCTGTTTCATCAACTTGTCATTCAGGGTCATGGCTCCTCCCACCTTTTGCAGCTGGCTTTAGAAGTTACTAAGGCTATGGTACCCTCACTATTTACACGCTTGTCTGATCACATCTACGTATCCTGAACAATGCAGATCCCAACCTCTCCTGCTCATGACTGTCTTCTCTTTGGAAACTGATGATTTCTTCCTATTCTTTGTCCTTTCTGTCTTAATCAGTTTTTAATGCATGAATGGAGCTTCTCCTTAAGCATAATGGAGAACAAACTCCTAGGAAGGCTTTGCAGCCCAAGTACCAATTAAATCCAGCATCAACTGTCATCATTATCCATGTTCTCTGATGTCTCAAAAAAGAATCCATAAATAGGTAGAAAGTGACTTCCTTCAATTGCTTATTAGATAATTAATTTTCTAGACAGAAATTCCTTAAAAGAAGCCTAAGAATTTTCAATACCTCTTTTGCTCCCATTCCTGCAAGAGAGGGGGTGATTATTTCTTCCAAATTCTTTCTTTTCTAAAGGCTTGGATCTTCATACTGTTTCAGAGGAATTAACACTGAAGTATTCAAGAGCATTATGCCAGAGTAAAGAGAGTTAATGAAACCACTAATGAGGATTAGAAAGTGACTGTAAATTCAAAACAGAGATCAGAGAAAATGGAACATAAAAGTAATTGTCCTTTTTAATTCAAATTGATGGTTAGAAAGAATTAATTACTTCTATAGGTTCAGTTTATTGTCAGTTTATTGTAAACCAGAAATTATAAAAAAACTGTAAAATTCTGCTTTACTGGTTTAATGTAAGGTAGGACAGACACCATTGAAGGACAGTGCTGGTGAAATCAATCGATTTAACTCTTCCATTTCCCAATCAAAATTATCCAAATAATTTTAAAGATGAGATTTGGCCAGCTGTCCCTCAGCCAGTGGTTAGAGTAAATGCACAAAAGCCTCTGTTAATGTTCTTTTCCCAAATTTACATCCAAATATGTAATTTAGCTGAAACATGAGTTTCTACAATTTGAGACTGCTGGAATTATTTTCCCTATGACACCTTTTGTCAGATACTGCAGCCACAGATTAAGCAAATAAACAATTCACCTTGAAATACCTAGAGTATGTTAGTAGTTAATTATTTTTCTTAGGTAGATGAAAAGGCTTTGGATGTGTTTTGTTCGGGTGTTTTTGTTTGTTTGGTTTTTAAAGGATTTGGTACATCCAGAAGTTATCTTTTCTCTGAACTGTTCACTGCATAACCACAACCACTACCACCCTGAAACACAAAAGAAAGCCCATGTGCTATTTTTAAACAAAACTGACTCCACAGCAAGAAAACTTCTAGTCCAGTTTGGTATTTTAACAGCTCTCACAGTTAAATGAGAGGAGATTGAAGGTTTTATTTGGTTTGGCCTGGAATATATCACACTGCTCAAGAATGTCTAACAAAACACCTGTGCCCTGCTGCAGAGTTGCTCTGATGAACTGCACAGGGCATGGTCTTCTAAAGCTGACAGTTCAGGTTTATATAACCCCTTGTACTGGGTGTGACTGAGGAAAAGCTCACAGCCCTCCCAGTGCTGTGCTTTGCATTAGTAGCTGGACAGGTGCTGATGACAGACCAGTGTTTTGGCTACTGCCAAACAGCGCTGACCCAATTTAGCCAAAGGGATATTCCATATCATATGACTTCAGCTCAGATATATAACCTATGAGAAAGAGGAGGAAGAGGGGGCATTCATGATTCCTCAGCCTTTGCCTCCCAGAGAAACCATTACGCATGATGGGGCACTGCATACTGGGAAGGGCCCAAACATCGCTGCCAATGGGAAGATTGACCTTTTTTTCATTAGTTTACCACCCACAGCTTCTTGCTAATTGCTTTCTTTCTCTAATAAAATTGCCTTATCTCACCCTGCACCTTGTCCTTCATCTTATTCTCTCCTTGGTCCCACTGGAAAAGGGAATGATAGAGTGTCTTAGCAGGCACCTGGCATCCAGCCAAGGTCAAGTGACTACACCCCTTCACCTCACCGGTTTGTGGAACTAGTTTGGCCTCAGGTTGCTGCAGATTTTAAGAAAAATGTACACATACAATGAGGTCTCCCCTCAGTTTCCTCTCGTCCAGCTGAACAGACCAAGTGCCTTCAGCTTCTCTACATACAGTTTCCCAGAGCTCCACAGGCTGCTCCATTCCTGGCTCAGTGCCACAAACATGGGATATCCTCCACACAGCCCCAGCCTCGGGCAGCTCTATCCCCCCTACAGGGTTCTGTGTCCAGCTCAGGGGACCTCCTGTGCCATCAACACTTGCTCCGGCACTTGCTGCAACAAGCACTGGGCACACCATTAACCATGCTGGGCAGCGTCAGGCAGGCCCACACTTCACTGAGCACCAATTCCTACATCTTAGCCCAAAATTACTGCACTCTAAATCCCAAATCCAGATACTACTAGGACTGAAATCTGTTATACCCCTGTGTTTGTTCCACACCTATGTAAATGATTTATATCAAAAAGATAGAGAGTGTGTGCAAGATATATCTCATTGTGTGTTTGGTGCCTGAAAAATTCCGTAAGAACGGCGTCAGCTGAATATATGGGCTCATTCCCTATCAGCAATCATTCTCTACACAGCTGTATCAACGTAGAACGCAAACACAACAATGCTTATTTTGGAGTTCCATCCCCCTATATTAGATGGATCTAGGACTGGAGTAGGCCTGCAGATTGTCCTGCTGCCACAG
>NW_024510209.1:0-530 GCF_017590135.1 Pyrgilauda ruficollis | reverse complement strand
TACCCCCTGAAAAAAGAAGACAGGGAAATAATCAGCCCAGTAATTGAAAAGGATTTGAGGGCTGTCAATAATATAACAGAAGATTTATATACTGTGGTAAGAAATCCATATATTTTACTAACTTGTTTAATGCCTGAGCTAATCTGCTTTACTGTTTTAGATCTGAAAGATGCCTTGTTTTGCCTCCCTATCCACGAAGCCAGACAAATTTTTTTGCATTCAAATGGGAAAGCCCTAAAAGCAGGCACAAAACCCAGCTCACATGGACCTGTTGCCTCAAGGCTTCAAAAATTCTCCCGCTCTGTTTGGGGAACAAGTTGCAAAAGATCTGGAGTGCTGGGAAGCTCCAGAGGAAGAAGGAAGTCTATTGCAGTATGTGGATGATCTCCTAGTAGCCTTTCAGACAAGGAAATCATGTGTGGCCTGGACGGTAAGCCTTTTAATTTCCTAGGACTCCAAGGATACAAAGTATCAAAGAAGGCACAAGTAGTGAAACAGAAAGCAATCTACCTGGGGTACAAGGTCAGTGC
>NW_024510208.1:0-530 GCF_017590135.1 Pyrgilauda ruficollis | reverse complement strand
TGGGATGTGAGAATTGGACCAACTTTCCTCTCAGAGTGCAGAGCAGACATGGAAAACAGCTTTTAAGCACTTGCACAATTCTCTGTGCATCTTCAGGGCATGAAGGGAGTCAGATTAGGAGATTTGCTAGTTAGAAATAAATAAGTAGAGTCAGATGGGAAATAAATTTGAAAGAAAGGAGGATATCTGCTCTTTGGGTGTTCAGTCAGGCTCTTTAGTTGGGTCTAAGGCTCATCTTCATTTTCAAGGTCCTTCCCTAGGTGCAGGTGTGTCCAAAGAGGGTCACTTACAGCAGACTGAGCAGGGGGGGGATGTTCCAGGAACTTAGGAGGGGTTTCTGATTTTGCTCTCGATACAGGGAATTGAAGTTTCCTGTTTTCACATATATTTTCCAGAAATACCTATCTAAATGTAGGTGACCTCCATAAGAACACAGGATGTATCTGGTGGTTATCAGCTGCTTCACAGAGAATGAGTGTTACATCTTCATCTGGGAAATTTTTTTGGCTCAGAAGCTCTTCTCAGAAAAC
>NW_024510207.1:0-530 GCF_017590135.1 Pyrgilauda ruficollis | reverse complement strand
TGTTTTATAACACTTCAGTTTTGCTTTCCTTAACAAAGATGCAGGTACTAAATTATTGAATTCAGCTCTGCTTTTTTCACCTAAACACAGATACTCCTCAAGTATTTCCTCAGGACTGTGCAGTAGAGTTCATTCATGAAAAACAAAATGTAAAACTTTTTACAGGGTTGCATCTTGGAGGAGGCTTTTGTAAAGATACTTTTAGAAAAGCATTTGATTTTCTAACTCCAAAATATAAGCTAATAATGATTATTTTTAAAATTAAAACCCAGTTGATAATATTAAAAATTAACCATTGCCACACTTTTCCAAAACAATTCTTGACAATATGAAAATGCCACAAAGCAGTTTTCATTTTGAAGCTGTTCAATTTCTTCTTTGCTTTAAACACAGACTCATTTTTAAGTTTTATTCTGCTTCTGTGTAAGGTCCTCCCCACAGAAAGCCACATTATTTCCCAAGTTTACCCAGGAGAAGTTTTGAGCAGAGCTTTTTTTCCCTTCCATTAGAAGAGCAAACCTGATGCTGCA
>NW_024510206.1:0-530 GCF_017590135.1 Pyrgilauda ruficollis | reverse complement strand
TTTCTCCATTTTTTCTCCATTTTTTCCCAGATTTTTTCCCCAAATTTTTCCCGGATTTCCCCCAGATTTTCCCACCCCAGAATTCCCATTTTCCCATGGATTCATCCCAATTTTTCCATAATTCCATTAAAATCTCGCTCGCTCCCAGCCCCATTCCCACGGGGTTTTCCCCCATTTTTTCTCCATTTTTTCCCCAATTTTTTCCCGGATTTTTCCCCAAATTTTTTCCCCAGATTTTCCCCCAGATTTTCCCGCCCCAGAATTCCCGTTTTCCCGTGGATTCACCCCGATTTTCCCGCCCAGGTTCGTGAAAACCACCTCGAACGCCACGGTGGATCACCTGTCCAAGTACCTGGCGCTGCGCATCGCCCTGGAGGAGGCCCCGCCCCCCGGCGCTGACCCCGCCCCCTCGCTGGGTGACGTCAGCGAGAAGCAGTACACCATCTACACCACCACTTCCGGCGGCGCCTTCACGGTAACTTCCGGAACCGGAAACGGGGGGAGGGGCCTGGGCAACATGGCCGCCGTCG
>NW_024510205.1:0-530 GCF_017590135.1 Pyrgilauda ruficollis | reverse complement strand
GGGGATTTTGGGGGGTTTGGGGTCACCCCAAGGGAGGGGGGTCCTGGGGGGGATTCCAGCCGGGGGGGGAGAATCCCAAATTATCCCAAAATCCGCCCCAAATGACCCCAAAACAACCCCAAAATTTGGCCTATCATCCCAAAATCACCCCAAAATCCAGCCCCAAATGACCCCAAAATTTGGCACCTAAATGACCCCAAAGTGACCCCAAAATCCAGCCCCAAATGACCCAAAATGACCCCAAAATTTGACCCCAAGTGACCCCAAAATCCAGCTCCAAATTACCCCAAAATCCAGCCCCAAAAGACCCCAAAATTTGTCCCGAAATGACCCCAAAATTTGGCCCCTCTCCCGGATTTTGGGGTCCCCCCTCCCCTCCCGGGGTTTTTGGGGTCTGGGGGGGCTTCCCTGCGGTCCTGCCCCCCAAAACCCCCTAAAAACCCCCAAAATCCCCCAAAATCCCCTAAAATCCCCCAAAATCTGCTAATAACCCCCAAAATCCCCTAAAAACCTCCAAAATCCCCTAAAAA
>NW_024510204.1:0-530 GCF_017590135.1 Pyrgilauda ruficollis | reverse complement strand
CAAAAAACCAACAATCTGGCAGTAGAAGGTTGAGCTGAGACCAACTCTCATTTGAGTTCCAGTGTTCATGTTTGGACAACACAAGGAGAGTCAGAAACAAGAGTCCAAGGCTTTCTCTGTGAGTAATTTAAACTCATGTTTAAATCTCCCTTGTCTGTGGCAGATCATTTTACCTCTGGCAAGTAGTTTCTGGTGTCCTAATTCCTAAACAGGCATTTATTATCTCCAGGCCACTATAGCAGTATTTGTTTCAGAGTGATTGTGGGGTTCTAAGTGCCTGCATTTGATTTGTCTGATACTTGAAAGCAAAGGGACTAACTTAAAACCAGCAAAACTATCTTCTTAGAATTAGAAAGTAAAACTTCACTGCTTACATATTAGGAATACTTTCTCAGTCATTTTTACTTTTAAAAGTTAGCAACTGGAGTTTGTCTGTGACTAAATCCTTGGCATAACTTAGCATTTATCTCCTTTGAGTATTTATTTCCATTAGACTGACCTTCGTTTTTCTTTTTTTCTTTCTTTTTTTT
>NW_024510203.1:0-530 GCF_017590135.1 Pyrgilauda ruficollis | reverse complement strand
AAAAAAAAATACTAGTAAGAGTTATCCTGGTACTTTCTTATTAATAAAGCCACTATCTAGTAATGAAAACTATTTGCCTTAAGTTTTCTCAAAATTCGTTCTTGTGTATAGAACAGCTATACTTAGATAAATGTATATGTATATAAAATCAAATTCTTAGCAATTTCCTGGTTTAGAGGATAAATAAAGCTCAGGCAAGGTAGCATTCTCTAGCTGACTTGATGAATATGCCTGCTCTCTTGGAGATCTTAAATGTACTCTTGGAACAAAAATCCTTATAATAAAATAAACTGTCATTTCTATGTTGCCTAGGGTAAACAGTGATATTTTTTATACCTCCGGACACTTCCCTCATGTAGAAAGCCTTAACATCCATGTGTACCTTTATTGGAGCTCCTTTCTCTAGAAATGTGTGGATTCCTTTCAGAGTGGAAGTTCTAATGTTTTTTTTCTAAAATTTCAAGTGAAAATTTATTCACCTGTAGCAGAAATGCAATTTTAGTGTTTTTTGTAAATGGGTGAAACTACTC
>NW_024510202.1:0-530 GCF_017590135.1 Pyrgilauda ruficollis | reverse complement strand
AAAATTTTGGGGTAAAGGGTGAAAAAACGGTGAAAAAATGCTGAAAAACGGACAAAAATGGCCGAAAACACGGCAAAAATGAGGCAAAAGTGACCCAAAATTTGCTCCAAATTCACCTGGGAATCAGCTGTGTTCCTAAGGGATCCCAAAAATCCCAAAATTCCCGAAATTTCTCAAAAAAATTTTTGGGTAAAGGGTGAAAAAGGGAATCAGCTGTGTTCCTAAGGGATCCCAAAAATCCCAAAATTCCCGAAATTTCTCAAAAAAATTTTGGGGTAAAGGGTGAAAAAACGGTGAAAAAATGCTGAAAAACGGACAAAAATGGCCGAAAACACGGCAAAAATGAGGCAAAAGAGACCCAAAATTTGCTCCAAATTCACCTGGGAATCAGCTGTGTCCCTGAGTTATCCCAAAAATCCCCAAATTCCTGAAATTCCCACAAAAAATTTTGGGGAAAAAGGCAAAAAAACGGTGAAAACCGGCGAAAAAAATGGCGAAAAACAGACAAAATTGGCCCAAAATGCGGCAAA
>NW_024510201.1:0-530 GCF_017590135.1 Pyrgilauda ruficollis | reverse complement strand
AAAAAAGCAGAAAAGATATCACTTTTCAGTGTATTAAAGGAAACACAAAGGTAACTTATCCTCAGCTGAGTTTTGAATGATGTATGGTTTATATTCACCGCCTGGAATGCCAAAGAAGCAACCTTAAAGCCTCTGACCTTCTGAAACAGAAGAGCTTGTATATTTCTATCCTCACAGTTCTGTGCCCTCGGCGGAAGCTGCAAGACCCGCATTTCTCTCATCTCAAAATCCGAGAGCTCCCTAAATCCCTTTGTGAGCTGATTACATTATGGAGTAGCAGGATTGAAAGTTTTCTCAGCAAACTCTTTGGAACAGATACTTTGTTTCTCCAAACCTAAGCATTCTATTTAAAGCAAAAGTCTATGTGAAAACACTTCACACAGGCCTTTTAAGCCTCAAATTCTCAGCGGGAACACTGCTGTTCTAGCATTCAGTCCTGATTCTCCATAGCTTGATGATTTGCAGAGAAATTATCCCATTTCTTTGCTGTACTGACAACATGTGGCAGGTGTTGCTAGGTCCCAAAACAG
>NW_024510200.1:0-530 GCF_017590135.1 Pyrgilauda ruficollis | reverse complement strand
TTTTTTTTTTGGAGGCTGAGGGATATTGGGGTGTCCCTTTCCTGCTCCCTCCATCCCAGTTGATGCTGTTCCAGCTCCATTTCACAGTGCAGGGCAGGAATTCCCTTCTCCTGCAGAGTTTAGCAGAGCATTGAAAGCTTGCTTCATGCCAATCCAGCTCCAAAAAGCAACTGAAGGCTTTGAACAATTTGTGTGTGAGTGGCATTTTTATCTCTATGGAAATGCTCAGACCTTCCAGCACAGGCTGTATTTCTGCATTAACTCCACGTGAATGATCTCATAGCCTTGAATTGAATCACTGGGGATGATGATGGTAAAGCTGGCTTTATATTGAGGGTGTCACCCTATTGTCCCTGCTCTGTGTCTCCTTCCCCGTGTCAGCGTGGCAGTGAAAGTCCATTGTGGATGTTCCAGCATCCCTGTCACTTAATGCAACTGTCTCTGGTCTCACAGGATAGATGGCTCCATCCTAAACAGATTAAGTCCTTCTGAGGAGCCACATAAAGGGGATATAAGGGGATATTTTTAAA
>NW_024510199.1:0-7723 GCF_017590135.1 Pyrgilauda ruficollis | reverse complement strand
AGGACAAGCTTGAGCACAAATCAGGAACAGTGACTAAATGGTGCTTCAGAGATGGCCGTGCAGCAGTGTCAACACTTGGCAATCAGCCTCTTGAGCCCCAAGTGGGTTATTTGGGAGACAGTGTGTGCAAGAGAGGCAAACAAAGTGTCTGGTGACCTGCCTCCTGGAAATAAGGAGCTGGGGAGCAGATTTGAACTATCATTCCCCAGCCCAGGCCAGCTGGAACTCTCCTAGGCTCCAGCAGGTTCCTTCTATCTCCTTGTCTGATTAATTCAATTCATTTCTAGTTAAGCATAGGCTCAGAGGTTTACAGCAGGAGAGGATTTGCTTAGACTACCTCACTTGACTAAAGAGTAGTTCTTCAGGTTAGCAAGGAAATAAAACCTGAGCCTGGAAAGAGCAATGGGAAGTACTTACTTCTGTGCCAAAATGGGTATTTCAGTTAGCAGAAAGAGGTGCTGTCCATTAGCATCAAACAAGGAGCCTATCTGTGCATTATAAACACTTTTAAATGGGAAGGAGCAGGCCAAGTGGCCCTCTTCTTTTATCAATATATAATAATGATGCTAATTTAAAGCAGAGCTTCTTGTGCTTTTCAAGCAGGGTCAGCTCAACACCCTAATAATAATAATATTTCAGGTTGTATCAGGTAATGGTTTAATTTGGATTATTGTTGACTACCTTGTTTTTCATTTAGATGTGTATTTTTTTTAATTACAATTTTTGCCTCACTTCATTCTTGAAATGTGCAACCACAGGCAAAAGAAAGAGGGAAAGCAATGGGGTGTATTAATTTATTTGCTGTCTTAAATTCAATGCCTTGCCAACTATACAAAATACAATAATCAATGTATGGATTTTTCCAGTGCATCATATATTCAACAGCATGTCTGCAGTCCAAAAAGCTAACTTGTTAATTTCTGTTTAATAGGCAGGTGGTCTCAAAAAAATGAGTATTGAGCATTGTCACATTGACAATATTTTGGATCATGGGAAAGAAAAGGAACTGAATTAAACCATTACAGAGAAGTTGTCCATGAAGTTTAAAAGAAAGTGGATCTGACATGAATTCATGACTTGTATTGATACCATGATATTTTGGTTGATAACCCAAAACTTATCCCATTATCTTTCCTATACAGATTGCCTTATTCAAAGTTTATAATCTGGAAAGATACAATTTTTCATAAATACTACAGCCTTGATATTTTTATATAATTAATAGAGCAAAGTCAAAAATACAAAAAGCATAGATTTAACAAATAAATATGTTTATTTTAATACCTGGTTTTTTAGCACTGATGTTAATACTTTCACTAGTGTGCTTTTAGCAGTAAAACTATTTCAAGAAAGCCCGATTTTTAATTTATTTTTAAACGAAATTTTTTGCATTTTAAAGTCCATTAAAATATTTTTCTCCATGTAGAATTATTGGTTTCATTTCAAAATAGACAAATGTTTGTAATATTAACCTGTTTTGCCCATTAAAAAGTTGCCCTCTCGGCTCTCCTTCAGGGAAATGTGGGATTTAAAGTGACAGGTAAAATCTGAAATAAAATCGTCAAATAATGGTAAGCTAGCTGTCCTGGTTTTAACAGACAGCTGTCTGACAAGGAAAGCGGGAACCTTCCTGTAATGGAAAAGATGACCCCCCCTCCTTCCAAATTATTATAACCTTAAAATTACGGGGCTTTCAGGCAAAGATACGGGGAAAGGAATGACATTCTTTACTAGAATATATATATACACACATATATATGTATATATAGGAAAACGAACAACAACAACAGCAACAACAAAAACTGCCCACAACCCCAGTAACATCCTTTTCCCTCCTGTTGCGCACTTTCCCCTTGGCGCAGCTGGGACAACAGCCAGCAGGAGCGCTGCTGGCTCCCGGTGGGGCAGAGGGGCTGCAGGGACTCCCGTGACTGCAGCGGGTGCTCCAAGGCGAGCCCTGCGCCTCCCCAGGGGTTTATGGCGGCCCTGGGAAGAGAGGGAAGGTGGGGGCTTCGGTTTCCCTGGGCTCTCATGTGCACGGTGTGGTACCCTGGCCATGGCCACCCTGGTGAGGTTCCAGTCCACCAGCAGCTGGGAGGTGGTCTCTCCCTCCAGAAAGAGAGAGAGAGAGGAGGTGTGGGCCCGGTATTCTCCCCTGGAAGCACCCATGTACATGGTGGGGATCTCTCCAGGAGAGAGCGGGTGTTGCAGAGGGAGTCCCAGTCCACATTAGCTCACTGTAAGCAGCGGCCTCGCCGACAGGCGCTCAGGGGAGACTTCACAGCAGCGCTGAACCCCTGGGCAGGAGAAGTCCAGCACCAAACCCCACAACCATCATCTCCACAAGCCGGGCAAAAACTGGACCACCTCCAGCTAAGAAACTGCCAAAACCACTGCTTCCCCGGCCCCCCTCCCCCAAGACAATCTGAAGGGTATGCCAAAGTATTGTCTCTTAATGGATATCCATTTGCTGTTTCCATGACAACAAATGGGAAGAAAATTCCTTGAAGAAACCTAACCACCAACACTAGCAAATGCCAGAAAAATTAAATTTTACTTAAGAAGTAACATCACAACAATGGCCAAAAGAAATTAAAAATGGACACATCTCCAAAATTATCTAAAATGCTTCTGTTTCCTTTTGAACATTCCTAAATCATGAATAATACTGAAATTGTACAACTTGAAGTACATTCTGATATTCTCTGTCTGTGGTCACACTGTGCTTATTTCAGGTTATGAGCGTTTTATAGCATTGCTTATTCAGTCATGCCCATGGATTGTAATGCACCCATAGCTCTATCCATGAGGGCAACTAAGCACAATTTTTATGTTGATGCACTTGAAAGTTAAGATAGTTAATACGAAATGCTACTTCCCTACCTACATCTCCAGATTTTGTCAGGTAGGCATTCCCCCACCAATTTATTTATTTATTGCTCTATTTATTTTCTCCAGTCATTTTTCTTTTGGATTACCTAAGCAAAGCTTCCTAAAGGAACAGTACCTATCAGAGAAAATCGACCAAAAGGTGAGCCTTGGTCCTTCTCTAGGGGAACAATGGGTTACAAATCTTTATGGGGTCTGTGACATATTTTGAGAGCAGCATGTAAATTTGCCATTGACAGACTTTCGATTCTTTCTTCCTTGGTCCTTTCTTTAAGACACATTGACAAATAAAGTGTTGTCATGTCTGAAGTGTCATGGGCAAGGACTCCAATGTGAAAGCAACAATAAGCAGAGGAGAGCAAGGACAGGAGCACTTTACACATGTTACTGATTGCACAAAGAAGAACCAGGCCACTGAGATCCAGGACTGTGAAATGTGTAAGACTGGTTAGGCATAGGCCTAACCAGAGTGTCCCAGAAATGGGACATTCTATTTCATATTGATACAACACATAATAATAATGCAATTTTCCACACGCATCCTCTTACTCCTCAGGAAAATAACTAATGGATTTTACAAGATGAGGGGCTTTTTTTCTGTCACAGGAGTGAGAAAGTGGAATGGAAGGAAATATGATTGCTATGTACAGCAGGGAGAAGTGCTCCACCCTCATCTTAGAGGCCCCAGATCTCAGTGGAAGATACTCTGCTCTGTCTCTGAAGAAGATGAAAGTAGTTCTTATGCTGAGAAACGAAACAAAAAGCATTACCTAAAAATAAATATCTCAAGTCAATGCCACCTATTTCTACATTTCCTGTTTCAGAGCTGGCTAAATTAACCATGTCAAGAAACATTTGGCTTGTTCAAAAAGTAATAAGGCCTTTCTGCAACTGGAATGGCTTTTACCCTAAAATCTGATAATTTATCAGCAGTTTTCTGTACTCTGCAATATCATCTCTCTGATTTGAGATAGGCAAGTTAGTCAGCACCATATGTTAGCTGATTCAGATAGGGACCGAGGTGAGGACAGGGAAATTGCACTCCTTTGTTACCTGGTTTAATTCTTGTGAGCATTTATGTGAGACTTACCAGGTTATGAGTTGAACTGATACTGCTCCAATTCTGTTTCCACCAGAAAACACAGAGGGATTTTCAAGATAAAGAAAGATTCAAGAAAACTACCCCTGGCCAGGCTATGCTCATTCAAGGATTTCAAAGCACTCTTCAAATCTCTTTTCAGAATTTCACAAAACTCCTGATTGCAAGCTATGGAACCCAACCAGCCTCCAGCATGTCCACAGCCACTCCTGAGTAGGTAGAACTGGGAAACTCTCTCTCAGATCTCTGTTTCTGGAGCAGTCTGTGCTTAGAAAGGGTGCAGGGTAAAAGAAACAAAAACCCATAAAGAATATACTTTTCTCCTGGTCAGTGTAGATTCAGGAAAGAAATGGCTGACAGTGAGTAATTACTGCAGATTACTTCTGTTCTGGTTTGATTTCAGAGAACTCCCTCCTAAACAACCAACCTGCCTAGGCTAAGTGTACCTGATTTGGAGCTTGTTTTCTTTGTCTGAGGTCCACAATCTCCTCTTCCTTCTCTACTAGCGCAATCTCACAGAAATGCAAGATGCCCCCTTCTTGCAGGTAGGTAGTGCCTCAGAACTGAGCCTTCATTTCTGTAAAGAACTTAATTTCAAGGTCTTTCAAAGGTCTTAATTCCAAAAAGCCATTTCAAAAAGGCTGTCCTTAATAAGGCTGCTTGTAGGAAGACTACATCTTTAAATGGATTCAGGATCACCTCAGCTTTTAGGCTGAGATTTGCAGTTGTCTCTACTCAGTATGAAGATAAGTGGGTGGATGTAGTGCAGGCAATATGCCACAGAGCTGTGGTCAGAAAGCATCTGTGCATGCAATTCCAATTGTTTATAAATATACAAACAATAACTAAATATACCGTCTAAGTAGTATAGTAACAGACTCTGTGTGACAGTCACTTGCTGAACAAAACCACATATCTTGCTTGCCAGCCAGGCATCCTGAGCTCCCAAAGCGGTAATTTCGTAGAATAAAGGAGAGGTTTCTCTGGAAATTCCGAGAGTTCCCGTGGCAGAAGGCCACACCAGTAGTTCTGGCATACCCCAGCAGAGGGCAATGGCAGATGTACTGTTGATGACTCTCTGTGTGTTGCGGGGATACGAGGCTTGACTCCATTTCAGAAGGCTGATTTATTATGTTAAATATTATATTAAAATACTACATTAAGACTATACTAAAGAACAGAGAGATCAGAAGGCTACAACAAGAATAGAACAGAATAGAACAACAAAATCCTGTGACTGGCACAGCCTTGGCACAGGTGGCTGTGATTGGTCATCAATAGAAAACAATCCACATGGACCAATCACCTGTTGCATTCCACAGCAGCAGATAGTAATTGTTTACATTTCTCTCCTGAGGCTCCTCAGCTTCTCAGAAAAGGAAAAATCCCAGCAACGGATTTTTCATAATATCATAGCTACAATGTACTTTTGAGTCTGGCATGCAAAGCACCGCTACAGTAGAAAACAAAATTTTCCCTTGCCTACCAGATCTTGTCACAAGCTCGGGAGTCACTTGGTGCTAACAAAGGGGATAAATCCTATCTAGAGCAGAATCAAGGCCCAGTAGAAGACCTGGCAGCATGTAATTAGCCAGCAACATGCATGAAGCTCTCCAGACATGTCCTGAGTGACTACAGTTTGTTAAGTAAAGAAAGGGCTCAGCAGCATTTTCACTGCAAGGTCAGAAAACACGTGGTCTGGCTTTCTTACTGTGCTCATTTGGAGAAAAGAGATAAATGATGTCTTCTATGGTGCACCCACAAATGCAAACCAGAAAGACTCAGCTGGAAGTGGTGAACGTGGAGGAAGAAATGGCAAACAGGAAAAACCCTGGCAGCTTTATCTCAGTTCATGGAAGTGGTTTTTTTCTGAAATCTCAGTGTTAGACCTAAGGTCCTCCTGAAGGTAACAGAAAGTGATTCAGAGCAGACTTTTTTAGATGTATGTGCACCTAAACATAAGAACCACAATTTGAGGTAGTTAAGGCTGACTCACTTACACTGGATTTTTTTACTTCTGAATGTAAAACCTTGTATGTCTCAGTTTGGGGCTGAAAAATAGAAGCACTCAGAACCAGGAACTACTTCAAAAAACCACCAATAAAACTGAATGTCATACACAGTGAAATGCAGGGACCATCCACTAATTATGTAGGCACGATACAGAAGCATAAAATGATATCTGCTTTGACCAAGGAAGGAAGTGAAGAAATGTTTACAAATCCTTTCACGACAATAACCATAAATAACAAGTAAACAGCGACAGGAACAACTGCTTCAGTAATAGTGCTGTCATTTGTTGTGCCTGCATCAGCAGACACTGTGAGGAAAAATCATGTTGGAGGAGAGAGAAATAGGTTGCCAAGCAACATGAGACCCCATCCAGGCCACCCCCTCCCCTGCTCAGGAGCAGACAAAGCTTCCTGGTACAACTGCTCTGAAAGCTGAGCTGTCATCTATCAGGGGAAAGTGGACAAGTTGTGGGGTAAGGGAACAGGAAAGGGGAAGAGGGCAGAGCTTCCAGCTGGCAAGGTGAGGCTGTAGAGACCTCTACAGAAATGGCAGTTGTGCCAAGGTGGGGATGAGATAAAGAGCTGAGGATAGACAGGATGGACAGAAGCCAATTCAGGATGAAGTGGTCAACCTGGGAATATGGCTGCTTCCGAAGCACTTGGATCAAAACCTGCTCCAGTGTGGAAGAGTTGAACCAGAGTGGGGTTTTCCTGGCTGGAGAGAGATATGGAGGAGCATGGTAGAAGGACTCTGTAGAGGTTTTATTCTTTTTAAAACATGTCCATGTAAATATGACACTCACAACATCAGCTGCTTGGGTTATCTTTCTCAATGGAGCTGATATCCAGGCCCTGCATGCTCTGCAACCTTCCTGATAGGAGCATGAGAGTACTGGACTGAACATCATGGACCAATTCTTTCCTGACTTATATACGGTATTGATGGAGATGACACAAGGCTGCAGAAGGTGCAGTTCAGGGAAGAATCCAAACCTCTGTCTACTACTCTATTTAATCCTTCTGAATCTGCTCTTCTGCTGCCATCATGCATGCATTCCCAGAGGATGGGGATGACAAATGAGGTCAGTTGTAGTAACAGTGCCCCAAAACAGGGACTCTGGACAGCCAGACCTTAAACTGAACTGGATAAAATGGACTATTTGTCCTTCCTCTGAAACCCCACACAAAGTACATATGAAAAGACTCCAGACATGGATTATAAATAGTATTTAGGAGGCAGAAAGAGGGAACAATTGAATGAATAAGTATATTTTCTTCCTCTTTCACTTGTCTTATAGTTCTGATAAATTTAAAGCTGAGTTTGATCTAGTGCCACACAGGCCCATGTTCTTGGTAATATATTGTTGAAAAGCAAAGTAAATTAATAAACTGCAGAGCCCACTACTGTTACTGCTGTAGCTAAACTGATTTTGATACATGAGCCAGCCTCATACGTTGTAATACATTGATTTACCCTATAAACATTTCCAGTGAAATATATGAGAGTTCAGGTATGTTTTCCCTTCCACCCAGAGGAGCCTCTCTGTTTTTCAGAGCCTGTCTTCTATGAGGTGTTCAAGAATAAAAGATGCTGCACTGCCCCTTGTGACTGATCTTCAAGAAGTTGCACCCCAGCACAGGCTGAGCATTGCCCTTTGCAAAGCTCTTTTCAGCTCTTCCAGAGTCAAAAACTGAACAGCTTTGGCAGCGTAATTCCATTAAA
>NW_024510198.1:0-530 GCF_017590135.1 Pyrgilauda ruficollis | reverse complement strand
TATGGATACCTGTTACTTCTTTCATCTTCTAGGAGAAAACAGCCCTCATTTAAACGTTGCCCCATATCACCCAGTTTATATCAATATGACTTCTCGGTGTAACCAAACTAAGCTTCTTGTATATGACAAACCTCACGCAGATTGTTTTAACAAACTTCCTATTAGATTTCCTAAAGGAATTTGGCTCATCTGTGGAGACAGGGCTTGGCAAGATATTCCCTCAAAACTAGATGGTGGTCCTTACGCCCTGGGACAAAGTACAATAATTGCTCCCATTGTCAAAGAGGTAGTCAAAAAGAAAAGCAGAAGGATTAGATCCTCCTGGGGACATCAATATGAGAGCCACTGTGATAGTGATTTTCACCCTTGGAACTCTGGAAAATCAATTGTTGCAATCATTTTTCTACCTCAGTGGAGTTCTTCAGCTTCATTGAAACAGTTAAACAAGTTAGGTTGTTGGCTCAGCAAGGAAGTAAATGCCACCTCTACTGTGATTTGTTGAGAGATGAAGAGGCAGTCAGACATGCCAC
>NW_024510197.1:0-530 GCF_017590135.1 Pyrgilauda ruficollis | reverse complement strand
TTTTTTTTCTTCTAGCTTTTAAGAGGATCAGTTGCCAGTTAGCATTTAGTTAGCATTTATTACATCAACGTCTTAAAATTCCAGGGCAGTAGAGGAGAAGACTTTATGGCAAATTGGTTCTGTTTTGAGTATGGACTTTTCTATGTCCTTAGAAATTCAAATTTGAAAAACTCCTAATGTGTGCAAGCAATAGGTAGAACATTGTAGTGCTATCAACACTTCTTCTAGCACAAATCCCAAACACAGCACCTTACTGTCTGTAATGAAGAAAATTAACTCCAGTCAGCCATATCCAATACAGCTTTTCAATTTGAAATGCTGCTATCATACAGGATGTGAGATTTTACTTATTTTAGTTGTGGTGCTATTTCATATACATATTTTTAATAATAATAGTAATATTTTTCATAAGGAAATATATTGCAGTATAAATGTCATGAAAATTTTTTAATGTTACAGTCTTATGTGTTTGCAGAGAATGAAAGAACAGTAAACTGATAACTTTAAGCAAAGTAGGGTTTAAAAATGTT
>NW_024510196.1:0-530 GCF_017590135.1 Pyrgilauda ruficollis | reverse complement strand
TTATGAAAAGTACAAGTTACAAGCAAAAAAGTAGTAAAATCTTGCTCCTCTGTATTTATCCAAACTATATGAACCATGCAGATTGTATGAACTGGTGATCAAATGCATTAAACATAGGAGAAAAGCTTTCAATATTTCCTGGAATTGTCAGTCACCTAATTATTTAGCAGTTAATAACATTTTAGTGTACCTGTGACAGCATTTCTTGAAAAGTGAATTTCCCAGCATTAGTGTATAACAACACTGTATAAGGGAGTGATCATTAGTGGTGGATAAGGAAATTCTATTTTCCCTGGTAATACATAACCCTGCTATCCCTCCAGAATTGCTGTGGTGCAAGGAGTTAAAAACAACTCCAGCCTGAGAAAGGCAGAGTTCACCTATTCTCAGCAAGCCAACTGCCTTGGAAAACCATCTCTGAGCTGAAATGATGACAAAGAATAGAAATGTCCATTTCCAATTACTTATCTTGTGAAAGAACAATGACAAGAAGTTAGTAGGAGTTAACATGCTAACAAGAAAAAAAAAAA
>NW_024510195.1:0-530 GCF_017590135.1 Pyrgilauda ruficollis | reverse complement strand
GGTCTTGAAAAGGTCTGAAGCCTTGTTTTTGGTTTCAAAATAATTTTCATTGAAATTAATTTTGACTGTCTTTATATTGCTGGTCAAGAAAGCCTTAAATTTAGAATTTGAGGCTGTAAAGCTAAAATATCTCAGAAAGGGCAAGCACAGGGTCATTTCAAAACCTTTTGACCATGAATAAGAAATACCTTAAGAAATAAACAAGGATATCCTTTCTTCTTTCTTTGATATGATTTTCAAAGGTCTCCAGAAAACCTTTTTATGGCTCTCTCAGTATATTAAAGAAATGTTTTTTCTAGTAACAAAGTTTTTGTCATTTGCTTTCACTTTTTATCCACTTTTTAAAATTACTTTCTAGTTCATAGGTTTTCCCATAATGCAATTAGTATTAGAATTAAAAAGTAAGATTATGATAAATATTAGTTTTTTCCAAATTAATTCTTGAAAATTTTTCCGATATTAACTGTTTTTTTCAAAACCTTAGAAAAGGGATTAGTAAAAAGGGATTTAATGAACTTTGCACTGACTGT
>NW_024510194.1:0-530 GCF_017590135.1 Pyrgilauda ruficollis | reverse complement strand
CAGCTCCTCACAGCCTGGTAAGGCTCCTTCCTTCCCATCCTGGTGCTTCTGCCTTCTCTCGCTTTTCCACTCTTCCTTTCCTGCCAGTCAGGTTGCTTGTAAAATTGTTGTAGTTTTTGCTCCCCATTCCCCCTTTTCCTGATTTGGAAAAGTAGTATTGTCTTACTTGGTTATGGCTCTGGGCACTTGTCTTTTCCATGGAGCCTTCCTGTCTTGAATTAGACTGACTTTATGCTCTCCTTGTTATTAAATGGAGACATGAATATCCAGACAGGCTGCTCTTCTAGGAACAGGTACTGGGATCCTGCCTGCTGGCAGCTACTTTATCTATTTCCTCCCTTTTTAGGACAGAAGCCAGACAGTGGCTTGTGGAGGAGACTCATAATACCAGTGTTCCTGTTTTTCCCAGAAATACTCACTGTGGCATTGGCATTTCATTTTAAATTCTATCCACAGTCAGAGTTCTGTGACCACCTCCATTTCCTACTCTTGTCTTCGTCCTCGACTGACCTGTGCTTCCCTCCTGGCAG
>NW_024510193.1:0-530 GCF_017590135.1 Pyrgilauda ruficollis | reverse complement strand
ATTCCATTCCATTCCATTCCTGCCAGGATAATCAGGAAAGGAATCCAAGCCAAGTCATGTGTGAGGACAGCCCTCTCCTGTGTGAGCACTGCAGTAATTTTCTTACTGCATTAGGCAAACTAGTCTTGCTGCATAGTTGAGAGATCTTGCAATTAGGAGTGTGCCAAACATCAGAAAATTTGTCTCCTTCTTTCACAGCAACATCTCTCAGTGATGCCTGTGCCACAAAAACAACTTTGATCCAGTCCTGCTGTCAGCCATTGAAACTGTGGATTCTTTTAGAGGATTATTCTTGAAAACATGACATTATACACGGCACAAGAACCATTTCCACTCTCCTTGCAGCATAAATTGGATAGAAGTCCTCAGCCTTAAGTCACACATGAAGAAATGCAAGGCTTTTTTTCCTTAAATACTATTCCCAGGACTTTCTATAGACCTCAGGTGCCCATCTTCAAGATACATGCAATGAGTGACTTCACTAGAATAAGAAGACATAGCTTCTTACAAACTTTTGAAAGATTAAATCT
>NW_024510192.1:0-530 GCF_017590135.1 Pyrgilauda ruficollis | reverse complement strand
TTTTTTTTTTGTACTGCCCATTCCCTACCTCTGGATGCACAGATGCCCTTCCCAATTGTTTCCCAGGCTTTGGTGTTCATTTGGCACCTGAATGAGTTGGCTACACTAGCAGACTATTTACTTCTTGGCTCAGCTAGTTTTCTGCTGCTCTAGCAAACAGAACAAATGTATCAAAGGGTGACTGGAGTCTAGATAGAATTGGGAGTACGTGACCAGGCCTGAGGAAGGACAGAGTGACTCTTCTCAGAAGCAGGAATACATTATGTAGGCTCAACCATCACAAGAAATCTCCCCTGTAGTTTTAGCTGTGACCATTAAACCATTTTGTTTTCATGTCTGGAAAGGTTTACTTGATGGTCTGGTGTCCTTTGGACCTGAATTCTGGCATGTGGAAAATAAATCCTCTAACTTGAGTGAGAAAAGTGAGCACAGTCTTTGTCTTCTCTGCGCAGGTAACGTACCTGTTTCACGTGACTTTCTCTTTCCTTCCACATAGCAGCCAGCAAATAGGCAGAGTGCAAACATGGCAG
>NW_024510191.1:0-530 GCF_017590135.1 Pyrgilauda ruficollis | reverse complement strand
TGAGCCTGGACCAGGTAAGGCTGCATCACCTACATCACCTACGTTGTGATGGATGCACAGAAGGATGGAGGTCATTAGTACTAATTGTATTGTAAAAACCACAACTTATTTTTTTACAGCTCTAGAACTAAGGGTTTAAATAGCTTTCAATGTTTTTATTTTAAATAGCTTTCATTGTTTTTGTTTTAAGTTACTATGAGCAAAGACGAACGTTAAAACTTAATAAATTTGCTGTATATGCAAATTATGCAGTGTTTTTAAATAATTATTTAAATAACTGGGTTTGATGGTGAAATGTTTTTACTCAATGCATCTCAAAGTCCAGAAGCAGACTCCATGTCCTGACCCCCTTTTAAACAAAAAACAAAGCAATGGAAAAAGCATTTAAAATAACTGATTTTAACATTTTTTAATGATTGAATTAAGTCTTCCCTTGTTTATAAAATGTCTACATCAATGCCTGCATAAATACCTTTCAAACAGAAAAAAATTAGCTATAAAAAAGTTGAAATAAGTATTTAATGCTTTTT
>NW_024510190.1:0-530 GCF_017590135.1 Pyrgilauda ruficollis | reverse complement strand
GAGAACCTGGGCAAGCTGACAGCCCGGTTTGAGAAGGCCACGTCAGACAAACTCAGGTGCCAGCAGGAGGCTGAAGCCACAGCCTGCACCATCACCCTCGCCAACCGCCTGGTGAGTGCCAGCAAGGGCAGCTCTGGTGGCACCAGCGCTGGGCTCAGCCCTGTGCACACAGCACGTCCCATCCTCTCATGCTTTTGGGAGTGTTTCCTGCACTGCAGCAAGTTTCAGCAGTGAAAATGCTTTTAAAGAGGTTGTTTGCATGAGGTTGTGGCAGAATGTCTTCTCTTTCTCAACAAAACCAGGAGAGGCAGCTGCAGAAAGTGCTGTTGTACTCCAGATGGTTTGGGGCAGCTCTGCTCATTAAAGTGCCTGGCTCTGCTGCCATCACAACTCTCAGCTCCTTCTTGGGGCTTAAATGTGTGAGCAGGTGTTGACGGGCCAAAACAGTGTGAGTCAAAAATGGTATCATAAAAACAAAGGTGTGAACATGCCCGTAGCTTTGCAGGGCCTGAAATGACAAGAATTAGAGC
>NW_024510189.1:0-530 GCF_017590135.1 Pyrgilauda ruficollis | reverse complement strand
AATGTGAGGAGGACAAAAGCTGATTTGCAGTTTTACAGGAACATATTCTTCAACAATAATACTTGCTTGTGCAGGCTTTCCATCAGTTATCTCTGCATTTTCCTGTCAATTCACCTATTCTTCTCAGTATGTGATCAATTACTATGAACAAGCAATTCCTCTCAAAATGGGATCTCCACCCTTTCTCTTTTTTCCCCTCCCACCAATGTGAAAAAACATGAAATAATACAGCTATAGCAACACAAATTTCCATCACCCTACTGTAAGTTCTCTCTACAATTTTAAGTCAACTTGTGCCTCAGTTCTATGTGATTCATAAAATCAGATTCTAAATGCAAGGGTGTGTTTAGATGTGATCAGATACACGTTAAAAAAAACTCTGCTTCCAATCACATATATTGACAATGTTGTCAGAAATTTTCTTTAAGATTAAAATTAAAAAATGTTTCTGAAAAGCGTTGAATGTTGGCTTGCCAATGGCTTTTCTTGCATTGGCTTTTCCCTTTAAAAACGGGAGAAATTATAAGCAT
>NW_024510188.1:2128-7410 GCF_017590135.1 Pyrgilauda ruficollis | reverse complement strand
ATTCCGGATCCTATTTCTGTGCCAAAATAGCTGCTAATAAATGTTTTGATGCTGGTGCTGATCTTGACTGATGTGATCCATTCACCGTGTCCCCGTGCCCCAAAACCTTCCCCCAAACCCCAGCCCCTGACCCCATTCCTGTCCCCTCTCTCAGCTCTGAATTCCTTCTGCCCCAAATCTCCGCCATTTTTCCCCAGAATCTCAGCTCTCATCCCCACACTTGGTGCCAGTTTTTGTGCCAAACCCTCAGGATTCGGTGCCCACAGCGGGGTTTGGTGCCCGGGGTGCAGATTTGGGGCTGCCCCAGAGGGATTTTCAGGCCGATGGTCACAAGGGAAGGGAGCGGAAATCTGGGGTGAAAAGCTGAGATTTGGGGGACGGTTCTGGGTAAACGGCCCTAGGGTGAGGGGAAGGACGAGATTTGGGAGAAATGGGCAAAACTGGAGGGAAAAATCGAGATTTGGGGCAGCAGGGCTGGAGTTTGGGGAAAAAAGGCCAGGGTATGAGGAGAAGGGCTGGGATTTTGGGGTAGGATCAGAGACTTCTGGGACATTTGGGAACACAAAGGAGAGGCCTTGGGACCACGGCCAGTACCAACAGCATAAGCATCAGCAGCATTACCACAACCACTGGTGTAACATCTGGCGCAGAAATAGGATCCGGAATCGTCGTCCTTGAGGCTGTTCATGGTCAGCGTCACCGAGCTCTGCCCGTTGTCCCTGGAGATCGTCACCCGGCCCTTCAACGATGGCGCGTAGTTGGTGCTGGCACCATTGTAGTAGATCCACGCGACCCACTCCAGGCCCTGCCCGGGTCTCTGACGGATCCAGTACATGTCAAAATTCCCGAAACTGAAGCCGGACCCTCGGCAGAGGAGGCGCAGGGACCCCCCGGGGGGCTGGAGGTCCCCCCCGGACTCCAGCAGGGTCACGGCCGCCCGGAGCCCTGCGGGACAGAGGGGAGATGGGGATGGGAACAGCTCAAACATTGACCCAAATCCTGACTCTTGAAGGGCCGGGTGACGATCTCCAGGGACAACGGGCAGAGCTCGGTGACGCTGACCATGAACAGCCTCAAGGACGAGGATTCCGGATCCTATTTCTGTGCCAAGGACGTTGGTGGTTACGGTGCTGCTCCTAATGCTCCCTGGGGATGCCATCCTCAATATAATCAGCACCGTAAGCTCCACCAGTGTCAGGAGATTTCCCGCAGAAATGGGATCCGGAATCCTCGTCCTTGAGGTTGGTCATGTCCAGCTCGGCCAATCAGGGCCCGGGAACGTGAGGGAGATTTAGGCTAAATCCTCAAAATTGTGGTAAAGTCACAAGTTAGGGCAATGGTGGCAGAGTTTGGGCAAAATTGGCCAAGATTTGAGGAGAATGGATGGGATTTCTGGGAAGGATCAGAGAATTCTGGGACATTTGAGGGCGCAGCGTTGGCGGCTCAGGACCAGGACCAGAAGCAGCAGCAGCACCAGCGCCGATACAACAACCAGAATCCACACATCTGGCACAGAAATAGGATCCGGAATCCTCGTCCCTGAGGCTGTTCATGGTCAGCGTCACCGAGCTCTGCCCGTTGTCCCTGGAGATCGTCACCCGGCCCTTGACGGAATCCGCGTACTGGGTGCCGTCGTCAGTCCAGATGCCCGCGAGCCACTCCAGGCCCTGCCCGGGTCTCTGTGTCCCTTTTTCCATCTGGCCACACCCATGCCGGGCCACACCCTGATCCGGCACCTCATCCCCATCTCCCCTTTTTCCCGCAGGGCTCCGGGTGGCCGTGACCCTGCTGGAGTCCGGGGGGGACCTCCAGCCCCCCGGGGGGTCCCTGCGCCTCCTCTGCCGAGGCTCCGGCTTCAGTTTCAGCAGTTTTGACATGGGCTGGGTCCGCCAGAGACCCGGGCAGGCGCTGGAGTGGGTCGGGAGCATCAGCAACACTGGTGGCAGCTCCGTGTACGCGCCGTCGTTGAAGGGCCGGGTGACGATCTCCAGGGACAACGGGCAGAGCTCGGTGACGCTGACCATGAACAGCCTCAAGGACGAGGATTCCGGATCCTATTTCTGTGCCAAGGACGTTGGTGGTTACGGTGCTGCTCCTAATGCTCCCTGGGGATGCCATCCTCAATATAATCAGCACCGTAAGCACCACCAGTGTCAGGAGATTTCCCGCAGAAATGGGATCCGGAATCCTCGTCCTCGAGGTTGGTCATGTCCAGCTCGGCCAATCAGGGCCCGGGAACGTGAGGGAGATTTAGGCTAAATCCTCAAAATTGTGGTAAAGTCACAAGTTAGGGCAATGGTGGCAGAGTTTGGGCAAAATTGGCCAAGATTTGAGGAGAATGGATGGGATTTCTGGGAAGGATCAGAGAATTCTGGGACATTTGAGGGCGCAGCGTTGGCGGCTCAGGACCAGGACCAGAAGCAGCAGCAGCACCAGCACCGATACAACAACCAGAATCCACACATCTGGCACAGAAATAGGATCCGGAATCCTCGTCCCTGAGGCTGTTCATGGTCAGCGTCACCGAGCTCTGCCCGTTGTCCCTGGAGATCGTCACCCGGCCCTGCACCGAGGGCGCATACCAGGTGTTGCCACCATCGTTCCTGATCCACGCGATGAGTTCCAGCGCCTGCCCGGGGCTGTGACGAACCCAGTCCAGGTCGTAGCTCCCGAAATCAAACCCGGACCCTCGGCAGAGGAGGCGCAGGGACCCCCCGGGGGGCTGGAGGTCCCCCCCGGACTCCAGCAGGGTCACGGCCGCTCCCTCATTCCCAAACCTTCACTGGTTTTGTCTCAAACTCCCCTGGTTTGGTCCTAGAACCCCAACAGAGGTTTCCAGTGTCGTAAAGTGCCTTAAACCCTGCAATTAACCCTGAAAAACATATTAATTAATTGGACGCCTCTGCCTGAGCTTTCCATCTCCCCATCCCCATCTCCCCTTGTTCCCGCAGGGCTCCGGGCGGCCGTGACCCTGCTGGAGTCCGGGGGGGACCTCCAGCCCCCCGGGGGGTCCCTGCGCCTCCTCTGCCGAGGGTCCGGCTTCAGTTTCGGCAGTTACACCATGTTCTGGATCCGCCAGAGACCCGGGCAGGCGCTGGAATACATTGCAGGGATCACCAACAATGGTGGTTACACCGCCTACGCGCCGTCGTTGAGGGGCCGGGTGACGATCTCCAGGGACAACGGGCAGAGCTCGGTGACGCTGACCATGAACAGCCTCAGGGACGAGGATTCCGGATCCTATTTCTGCGGGAAATACTACGATGTTTATGGTGGTGCTTATGCTGGTTATGGTGTTGATGTTTGGCCCCGCCCCCATTGCCGTGTCCCCCCATCCCCAAATCCCAGACCCTCCCCCAAAGCCCAGCCCTTGGCTCCATCCCTGACCCTGTATCCCTGCCCTGGACACGTCCTGCCCCAAATTCTCTGCTCTTGGCCACAAACTTGACACAAATCGTGATTGTGGTTTGGGGTCAGCGGGTGAGAACTGGGGCCAGGACAGAGCAAGGCTGGGATCAATGGTCAAGAGCTGGGCCTGGGGCTGGGCTTTGGGGGAGGGGTCTGGGCTGGGGGGCGGGGGGCACTCGGAGAGGGGCTGGGGCCAGCACCGTCACTTTCACTACGACCAGGATCAGCCGTGTAAGCCCCCGCGGATTTCCCACAGAAATAGGATCCGGAATGCTCGTCCTTGAGGCTGTTCATGGTCAGCGTCACCGAGCTCTGCCCGTTGTCCCTGGAGATCGTCACCCGGCCCCGCACCGATGGCCCGTACTCGATGAAACCACCATCCCTGTGGATCCTTGCCAGAAATTCCAGCCCCTGCCCGGGTCTCTGGCGATACCAGGCCATCCCAAAACTGCCGAAACTGAACCCGGACCCTCGGCAGAGGAGGCGCAGGGACCCCCCGGGGGGCTGGAGGTCCCCCCCGGACTCCAGCAGGGTCACGGCCGCCCGGAGCCCTGCGGGAAAAAGGGGAGATGGGGATGGGGGGATGGATTGGCTGTGGGCCAAAAGTGGGTGTGGCCAGATGGAAAAAGGGACTGGACCCACCTGGCAAGGCCAGCAGGAGAAGGATGAGGAGGATGAGGAGGTGTAAGGGTCAAAATTTGGGGCCAAGGCTCAGGATTTGGGGTCAATGTTTGAGCTGTTCCCATCCCCATCTCCCCTTGTTCCCGCAGGGCTCCGGGCGGCCGTGACCCTGCTGGAGTCCGGGGGGGACCTCCAGCCCCCCGGGGGGTCCCTGCGCCTCCTCTGCCGAGGGTCTGGGTTCGATTTTGGACGAACCAGTCTGATGTGGGTTCGCCAGGGGTCTGGGCAGGGGCTGGAGTTCGTTGCGGGGATGGACTAAGGGAATTTTGACATGTACTGGATCCGTCAGAGACCCGGGCAGGGCCTGGAGTGGGTCGCGTGGATCTACTACAATGGTGCCAGCACCAACTACGCGCCATCGTTGAAGGGCCGGGTGACGATCTCCAGGGACAACGGGCAGAGCTCGGTGACGCTGACCATGAACAGCCTCAAGGACGAGGATTCCGGATCCTATTTCTGTGCCAAAGAGTCTGGTGCTTACGTTGCTGACGGTGCTCTTGAATCCATTGACCTCCTCCCCGTCACCGCGTCCCCACCTGTCCTCGTTCCCCAGATCCTTCCCTCCAACCCTTGTCAGATGAGATTGGTCAGAATTTGGTGTGAAGATCAAAGCTTTGGGGGTAGAATATGGGAATATTGGCGTGTTTGTTGGCACAGCAATGAGGGTGGGTCTGCTACAGGCAGTGTCACCATAATTACCACCAGCAGCACCAGCACCAGCACCAGAAGATTTCCCACAGAAATAGGATCCGGAATCCTCGTCCTTGAGGCTGTTCATGGTCAGCGTCACCGAGCTCTGCCCGTTGTCCCTGGAGATCGTCACCCGGCCCTTCAACGACGGCGCGTAGCCGATCCAACCACCATTGTTGGTGATACTCGCGATGTATTCCAGCGCCTGCCCGGGCCTCTGGTGGATCCAGTTCATCCCAAAACTGCCGAAATCAAAGCCGGACCCTCGGCAGAGGAGGCGCAGGGACCCCCCGGGGGGCTGGAGGTCCCCCCCGGACTCCAGCAGGGTCACGGCCGCCCGGAGCCCTGCGGGAACAAGGGGAGATGGGGATGGGAACAGCTCAAACACTGACCCCAAATCCTGAGCCTTGGCCCCAAATTTTGACCCTTACACCTCCTCATCCTCCTCATCCTTCTCCTGCTGGCCTTGCCAGGTGGGTCCAGTCCCTTTTTCCATCTGGCCA
>NW_024510188.1:0-442 GCF_017590135.1 Pyrgilauda ruficollis | reverse complement strand
GGGGGGAGGGTCTGGGATTTGGGGACAGGGGGGGCTCGGAGGTGGGGGTGGGGACATCACCGGGGTCGTCAACATAAGCATCACCGGTATGGGGATATTTCACACAGAAATAGGATCCGGAATCCTCGTCCTTGAGGCTGTTCATGGTCAGCGTCACCGAGCTCTGCCCGTTGTCCCTGGAGATCGTCACCCGGCCCTTCAACGACGGCGCGTGGCCGCTCCAGCCGCCGTTTTTGTTGACACTGGCGACGTATTCCAGCCCCTGCCCACAGAAATAGGATCCGGAATCCTCGTCCTTGAGGCTGTTCATGGTCAGCGTCACCGAGCTCTGCCCGTTGTCCCTGGAGATCGTCACCCGGCCCTTCAACGACGGCGCGTGGCCGCTCCAGCCGCCGTTTTTGTTGACACTGGCGACGTATTCCAGCCCCTGCCCGGGTCTCTG
>NW_024510187.1:0-530 GCF_017590135.1 Pyrgilauda ruficollis | reverse complement strand
AAAAAAAAAGGTGTCAGTAATTACTTAAAATCATTAACTTCATACTTGAACTTTGCTAATCCTCAAAAATAGCTAAGCTGCAAAAATAAAATTTTAGTTCTACAGTCCACAAACTAGGGAACACAGTATGCTTTGTGAGTTCCTGTGTGACAGAGTAGCCTAAATAGAATTAAAAGACTTTATGGACTAGGTTGTAGATGACCCAATGCTGCCTAAATGTATATCAGCTAGAAGTTAATGACAACTCATGTATTGCTTCGTGTAATATCCTAACTCAAACTTGGTTATAGTCCAACACAAATTATTTCTGTACCTTCTGCTTTTCCTCTAACTATGGCCTGCCTGTGTGTCTGATTACTTGAGGCTTTCTTGAACTAAAGTTTCTTGTTTCTTCCCTTCTGTTTTAAATAGGCAAAAATGTGTTCTATTAGTGAAAGGATTATAATTTAATTGCTGTGTCATGATGCCACTAGTGATATAAATAGCATTAAGAGTTTGTCAGATCAGAAGGTTTTTTAATTTGCATTTTT
>NW_024510186.1:0-530 GCF_017590135.1 Pyrgilauda ruficollis | reverse complement strand
AAATATTAAAAAACTACTCCCTTCCTCTTCTCAGAAGTTCTCTTTGTTACACAGCATCCACATAACTTGACTGCATTCAGAGAGTCACAAAGTCGTCTGAGCTGGAAGGGACTCAGAAGCATCATCGGGCCCAGCTCTTAGTGGTCCATCCAGGTCCCTTGCTCTCCTTCTACAACACAAACTTACAACCTGATAGCCACTAATCATCTCCCTCTCATTAACTCAATTGGCACCATGGGACAAGGTGTGTGTCATCTGTACAGGCCCTGGGAGGAGGGTCTCCCACCAAAAAAGTCTTCCAAGGACTATTCTGATGTAAAGCAAACATTATGAACTGAAATATCACCAATAGCTTTCAGTGAGGATGGCATTCATAAAACTCAGAGAAGAAACTAGATTAAAAATCTAATTTTCAGCCCAATGAGGAATATGTGCATTACATAATAATTTGGGGCAATTGTCTATCAACCTGATTCTACTTTTCACTTGCCCTTAGTTTAAAAAGCAACAACAAAACACCAAAACAAAAC
>NW_024510185.1:0-530 GCF_017590135.1 Pyrgilauda ruficollis | reverse complement strand
TGGGATGAACTGGGATGGACTGGGGGTGAATTCGGGACCCCCCTGGATGATTTTGGGGCCCCCCCTCCCCCCCCAGGGAAAAGGCCGGAGCGGGGGGGGGGAGGGGAGATTTGAGTGAATTTTGGGTCAATTTTTGGTGATTTTGGGTCAATTTGGGGTTAATTTTGGGTGGACTTCGGCTCATTTTGGTTCATTTTCCCCGAGGCATGGCGGGGGTGGATTTGGGGTTAATTTTGGGGTAATTTTGGGTGATTTTTGTGTTAATTTTGGGTGGATTTCAGCCCATTTTGGTTCATTTCCCCCAGCCATGGCGGGGGTCTCGTTCAAGGGGATTTTTGGCTGAATTTTGGGTTAATTTCAGCTGATTTTGGTTCATTTCCCCCGGGCATGGTGTGGATGTCATTGCAGTGAATTTTGGGTTAATTTTGGGTTAATTTTGGGTTAATTTCAGCCGATTTTGGTTCATTTCCATCCACGCATGGCGGGGGTCTCATTGCAGTGAATTTTGGGTCAATTTTGGGTTGATTTTG
>NW_024510184.1:0-531 GCF_017590135.1 Pyrgilauda ruficollis | reverse complement strand
TCATTTGGGGTCACCTGCACGGGGCACAGCCAGGTGGGGGACTTGGGGGCACCTGGGGGGTCATTTGGGGTCACCTGTATTGGGCACGGCCAGGTGAGGGCACCTGGGCACACCTGGGGTCATTTGGGGTCACCTGGGGTCATTTGGGGTCACCTGCACAGGGCACGGCCAGGTAGGGGACCTGGGGGCACCTGGGGGGTCACCTGGGCACACCTGGGGGCATTTTGGGTCACCTGGGGTCACCTGCGCTGGGCACAGCCAGGTGAGGGCAGCTGGGCACACCTGGGGGCACCTGGGGGGGGCACCTGGGGGGTCATTTGGGGTCACCTGCACGGGGCACGGCCAGGTGAGGTCACCTGGAGCCCCCAGCTGTCCCTCACCTGTGCCCACCTGTGCCAGGTGCGTCTCTACGACCCCTCCTCGCCCCGGCGCCGCCCGGTGCTCGATGCCACCTTCGGGGAGGCGCCGCTGACGGCGCTGGCACTGCCCGCGGGGGACACGTCAGTGCTGGGGGGCTTCCGGGGGGGATTT
>NW_024510183.1:0-531 GCF_017590135.1 Pyrgilauda ruficollis | reverse complement strand
CTAAAAACCCCCCAAAACTCACAAAACCCCCTCCAAACCTCCCCAAAACCTCCCCAAAATTCCCCGAAGAACCCCCCAAAAAAACCCCAAATCCTCAAAAAAACCCCGAATATCCCCCAAAAAATCCTCAAAAATCTCCCGAAACCCCCCAGAACTCACAAAAAACCCTTCAAAACTCCCCAAAATTCCTAAAGACTCCCCCAAATTCCCCCCAAAATCCCCAAAGTTCCCAAAAAACCCCCCAAAACATCCCCACAAAACTCCCAAAACATCCCCAAAACTCCTAAAAACTTCCAAAACATCCCCAAAAAAACCCCCAAAACTCACAAAAACCCCTCCAAAGCTCCCCAAAACCTCCTCGAAATTCCCAAAAACCTCCCCAAAATTCCCAAAACCCCCCCGAAATTCCCAAAAAACCCCCTCAAAACCCCCGGGCGCGGCGCCCACCTGCGCTCTCTTGAGGCTCAGCGACTCCTTGTCCTTGGCCGCGCGGTTCTCGGCCGCGCACACCTGCAGCTCGCGCAGCCGCGC
>NW_024510182.1:0-531 GCF_017590135.1 Pyrgilauda ruficollis | reverse complement strand
GTTTGGGTTGGAAGGGACCTTGAAGGTAAATCTTTGCTTTATCCAACGCTTCAACAGGTGAGAGGGTGGCTCATCTGCTTCAGAGCTGCTTGCTTTTCTCACACCTTTCACAACCAAAGCCTGAAGGGCAGGACCTCAGTAAGGAGCTTTGTACAGAGAGATTTGGGAATTTATGCAGAGTTGTTTCATCACTAGCCAACAAACAAGGCACCAGGTCTGTCCCTGGTCAGCAGCAGTTTGTTTGAGAGGCAGCTCTGGAAGGATGGAGAGCTCATAGCTCTAGCAAGGCAGGTCCTTACCAAAACCAGATCCTTTCCAAAGGCTTTAAGAGCTGAAGCTGCTTGAACATTCATGTAGCCCTAACACCAATCTCTAGCAAAGCCAAAAGCAGATCCCTCAGGGAAATAAATAAGACTGGAGCAAACATGGCCATGTTGCTTCCAAATACTCCTACAGCCTCCAATTGTTCCTGTTTATGGAGAGCACAAAAGGACATTTCTGCATCCTGCGCTGGAAAAAGCCAGGAGTGCA
>NW_024510181.1:0-531 GCF_017590135.1 Pyrgilauda ruficollis | reverse complement strand
CTCCAGGGTCCCCAGCACCCCGGCTGAGTTATTCACCTGAGCAGGGGCTGCAGATTTAGCACCTTGCTCCAAGGAGAGGGCAGGGAAGGGTTAAGGGCCAGCACACAGCTGAAAACCAAGGAGCACTCGATTGCTCTGGGATGTTTCATACAACACTAATCACTTCATCTGATTTTAATTCCTGACACCAAATCAGCATATAGCTTTTCAAAGGAAATCTTGTCCCAGATTGCAAGGTAATCAATCACAATTAACGTGGAAAGCAGCTTTTGCAACGCCACCATGGTCTGTGGACCGAGCAGAAGGACAGGGAAGGGGCTCAGAAACATCTTTCAAGCACAGGCAGACAGGGTAATTTGGGACAGGATTGCTCTCTCAGTCTCCTGCACAGCAGCCAGTCAGGCTTTTTGCTTCTCCTCCAGTGCATGACCTGAGTCAGGGTGGGTTTTATGCCAATTCTCTCACTCCCCCCCAAAAGTCTCTTCCCCAGCAGTGTGCCCTGCTCCAGGGAGCCACATTCTGCCCACAGGC
>NW_024510180.1:0-531 GCF_017590135.1 Pyrgilauda ruficollis | reverse complement strand
TTACAAAAACTTTTTCTAGTATTTTGCTTTTCTAAAGGACAATATGACAGTTATAAACATAACCTTACATGTAGACCAATGACCTGCAACAACTTCCAGAAGTGTAAGCATCAGGTGTCTCCAGACCTTGCAAAATGAGATTTGAGTTGTGTTATAGGAGGAGTCTGGGATTCTTCACTCTATACCCTAGAAGAGTATAAAATATCTACTCACAAACCTGTTACTGGTCCCAGTCTGTGTGATTCTTATTTTGGGCATGTGAATATTGTATGCTTTCTGGAAGTAAATCTGGAATAAAAATAACAACAGGAATCAAATAAAAGTCAAAATCCAGAAGACTGGCATATGAAATAAATTAATATTTCAAGTGGGCATTGAATTCCAGAAGTAAACCTTGCAGGACCAAATCACTGCAGAGTATAGGACAGCATAAGCTCCATGAATAATAGAATAGCAGTTACAGAACCTGTGTTCCTTCCCCACATAGGCAGGTCCTCTTACATATCTAGTTCAAGCATATGATCTAAAAAA
>NW_024510179.1:0-531 GCF_017590135.1 Pyrgilauda ruficollis | reverse complement strand
TTTAATTTTTAGGGGTTTTTTTGTATTTTTTTGGATTTTTGGGTATGTTTTGGAAATTTTTTTGGGTTTTTTTGACGAATTTTTTGGGATTTAAAAAAAATTTTTTTAGATTTTTGGGAGATTTTTTTTGGGATTTCTTGGTATTTTTTTGGGATTTTTTTGTGAATTAATTGAGATTTTTTATTTTTGGGAATTTTTTGGGAATTTTTGTATTTTTTGTGAATTTTTTGTGAATTAATTGAGATTTTTTTATTTTTGGGAATTTTTAGGGAATTTTTTTGATTTTTTTGAGAATTTTTTGGGCGTTTTTTTGCGATTTTTTTGAAATTTTTTTGGGATTTTTTGGGGAATTTCTAGGGATTTTTTGGGGAACTTTTTTGGAATTTACTGAGATTTTTTTATTTTTGGGATTTTTTTGTGAATTTTTTTGGAATTCGTTGAGAATTTTTAAAAATTTTTTGGGGATTTTTAGGGTTTTTTTTTAATTTTTGGGGGAATTTTTGGCTTTTTTGGGGGATTTTTTTGAGAATT
>NW_024510178.1:0-531 GCF_017590135.1 Pyrgilauda ruficollis | reverse complement strand
CATCCCAAAATCCCATAAATCCATTCCAAACCCCCTCTCTCCTGGAAAAATCCCTGGAAAGCCTCTGGAAAACCCCTGGAAAAAATCCTGGAAAACCCTGAAAAATCCCTGGAAAAAAACCTGAAAAAACCCTGGAAAAAATCCTGGAAAACCTCTGGAATACCCTAGAAAAAAACCCAGAAAAAAACCTGGAAAAACCTCTGGAAAACCCCTGGAAAAAATCCTGGAAAACCCTGAAAAACCCCTGGAAAAAAACGTGAAAAAACCCTGGAAAAAATCCTGGAAAACCCTGAAAAACCCCTGGAAAAAAACGTGAAAAAACCCTGGAAAAACCTCTGGAAAACCCCTGGAAATCCTGGAAAAAAACATGGAAAATAAAAGATGGAAAACCCCTGAAAAAAATCTGGAAAAAACCTGAAAACCCCTGGAAAAATCCAGAAAAAACCCTGGGGGAAAAAAACCTGGAAAACCTCTGCAAAACCCCTGGGAAAAATCCTGGGAAATCTCTGGAAAAACACTGAAAACTCTGGG
>NW_024510177.1:7059-7738 GCF_017590135.1 Pyrgilauda ruficollis | reverse complement strand
GATCTGTCACTGGGTGATGTGGTTTAGAGGGTTAGGGGTTAGAGTGGCAGTGCTTGGTTGATGGTTGGACTGGATGATCATAAATTTCTCTTCCAACACGGATGATTCTATGATTCTATCATTCTATTCCACATCAGCTTTCTTTAGCCTTGAATTTTAGGGAACCTGATTAACCAAAACAAGAAAAAGTGAGAAAAATAAGTACTCCGCACCCTCACAGCTGCTCAGCACCCGCAGAGCACCCACGGGTGCTGAGCGCTCTGTGAGGGTGCTGAGTACTCTGTGTGTGCTGAGCCCTCTATGAGGGTGCTGAGCGCTATGTCAGGGTGCTGAGCGGGTGCTGAGCGCTCTGTGGGTGCTGAGTGCTCTGTGAGGGTGCTGAGCGACTGCTGAGCGGCTGTGAGGGTTTAACACAGGCAAGTGTGCCTGGTTTGACAGTGCCAAGTGCCTCCTGCAAACTGACATCAGGAACCTGCCCTGGAGAGTTTTGTTTCCCCCGAGAAAGGGCCGGCGTTCGTGTCCAGGGGCCAGTGGCTCGGAGTTGCTGGCTGCCTGCTGAAATTCTGAACATTGCAGGATGCCTCCCAGACGCAAGGTGCCACCTTTTCCATAATTGTCTTTTTTTTTTTTTTTTTTTTTTTTTTTTTTTTTTTTTTTTTCTCACTACAAGTACCCCCTT
>NW_024510177.1:3421-6899 GCF_017590135.1 Pyrgilauda ruficollis | reverse complement strand
GGGGCCCCCTTTTTCAAAATTTTTTTTTTTTTTTTTTTTTTTTTTTTTTGTTTTTTTTTTTTTTTACTCTAATCAAGAATCCCCTTTTCCTGCAATTTTAGATAATTTGAAACTTGGGGTCCCACCCGTCCTTCCCCCTCAGCTCGAACCTAGAGCATCACCTGCCCCGGGAGGCTCTGCGATGTGGCGTTAAATAGAGGGAGCGTTAATTAGCTGGTTATAGTGAAAAGAGTCTGGTTCGGTGGCGCGGCGGAAAGAGCCGACTGGTACCGGAGATGCCCGAATGGCGGATAGAATGGGTCGGCTGAAGCAGCCGAGCAGAGACGGAAAAACCCGAGCGGCGGAGCTTGACGGAAAGCGACAAGGAGTGAGTACGCCCGGACTGCGAGCCCTGATTGGCCAATGGCCCCGGAGGGGCGCGGCGGGGCGTGCCCTGCCTCGGCGGCGCCGGAAGCGCAGGCTCAGACTCCGAGATGGCGGCGGTGGTGGCGGCGGCCGCTCCGTGCGGGCTCTGCAGCGCTCCGGCGGCCCCCTACACGTGCCCGCGCTGCCACCGCCGCCTCTGCTCCCTGCGCTGCTACCGCGCCCACGGCCCCTGCGCCGAGGCCTTTTACCGCGATCAGGTTCTTGAGGCGTTGCGCGATGAGCGCAATTCTCCCCGGGGCCCCGCGCTGTCCGGGCTGCGCGATCTACGCGAGCCCGGGGATCCAGCGCGGCCTACACGTCGCGGGCTGTGGGAGCAGCTCAGCGAGGCGGAGCGCGACGGGTTCCGGCGGCTGCTGAGTTCCGGGGAGGCCGCGGCGCTGCTGCCGCAGTGGCGGCCGTGGTGGTGGCGCGGGCGGGGGCGAGTGGAGGAGCTCGGGGACGGCTCGGGGGCCGTGGAGGAGGATGAGGAGAGCGGCGAAGGTCGGCCCGGCCCCGCGCCGCCCGTGCCGGCCTCGGTGCCACCGCTGAGCGCCCTCCGCGCCGCTCCGCCGTCGCCCTTGGTGCGGTTCCAGCTGCCGAACGCGCTCTTCGGTTACGCCTTCGCGCTGAGCCTGCACGGCGGGGACGAGACGCTGCTCCCCGAACTCCCGGACGCCGCCATCGCCGCCTCGGCCGCGCTCCGCGACCGCCGCCCCTTCGCCAGCACGGCCGAGGCGCTGCTGAGCGCCCGGCGCGACGCCCGAGCCGCGGGGCTGCCCCTGAGCCCGCTCGGCGACAGCGGCGCGCTCCTGGCCGTCGCGCAGCTGCTGGAGGGCCGCGATAGTCGCAACCCCGGCGCCGACGTGGCGGCGGCTTTGTGGCACCTGTGGCGGCTGCTGAAGGCGGGGGCGCGGGCGCTGCCGCCCCCCGAGCGGAGCCGCTTCCGAGGGGCCCGCAGGAAGGTCGGGTTTCTGCTGAGCTGGAGCCGGGGGGCCACCGAGGAGCTGGCCCAGCTCGCCCGGGAGGCGTGGGGGGTTCACGCCGAGGTGGCCGCGGAGGAGGCGGCGGTGGCCGAAATCAGGGAGGGGCTGGAGAAGGTCTGGGGAGGCCCCCGGCCACCCCCCAGGGAGGGGCAGGCGGATCGGGCACCCTGGGTGGTGACGGAGGGGATCGAGGAGGTTTTCGGGGGTCCTCGGCCGCCCCCGGCTGACAAGGGGGTGCAGGGTCGGCAGCTGATCGAGGAGCTGGACTGAGATGGGCAGATGCCAAGGAAACACTCCGGGAGAGAATCCACTGGTTAAGGGATGGGACTGATGAACATCCAGAGAACCAGGTCCAGGAAAGCTGCTCGTTAAGGGACAGGACTAATGAACTTACAGAGAACCAGGTCTGGGAAAGCTGCTCATTAAAGGACAGGACTAATGAACGTCCAGCAAAGCCCTGCCAGCAGTGACTCTCATTAAGCGATGGGACTGAGTGATCCTGGCTCATTAAGGAGTGGGACTAACCAAGGTCCCAAAAACAGAAATGACGCTCTAAGGAACAGGACTCATCAAGGGAGGGGTTAATGAGAGCCCCGGGAAGCGGATTCAGGAGAGAACCTGATCCAGATCAAGGAACAGGTCCAGAATCGCGCGTTAAGGGCCGGGACTAAAGGACATCCCACAAAGCAGTCCCAGGAGTGACACTCACCAAGGAGAGGGACTCAAGACTGGTGAGGTTCCATTAGGAGAGATCCTGAATTAATTAAGGGTGTGAGCTGATGAAGGGCTGGTCGGAGTGGCCCGGGGAAAGCTGTGCAATAAGGGATGGGAGCAACCAGATGCCAAAGAAACAAGAGACCCTTCTTGTTAATGCCCTGGCCAAAGAACATCCAGGAGTAAACTGACCCCAGACAAGCTCCTTGTGCTAATTAATGAGTGGGGGCATGGGTTAATAAAAGCGGGTGCTGATGAATGCAGGCTTTTATTAATGAAGGAGGCACTGATTAGCGAAGAGGACACTAGTTAATGAAGGGGAGCACTAATGAACACGGGCATTAACAGAGCCCGAGAAGGAGACCCCAAGACTTTATTACAAGTGATCCACAGCGATGGGGCTGTGGAAGCCCCTGTGACCTTGGGGGGGTCCCAGGGGGATGCTGGGGGTCCCTCAGTCCATTGGAGAGGTCCCGGCAGTGTCAGTAAATGGTGGGGGTGGGAGCTGGGGGGTCCCGAAGGTGCCTCAGTAGATGGGGGGGCCAGAGGGTTGCATAGGCAATGTGGGGAGTCCCAAGGGGTCCCTTGGTGGGTCGCAGGGGGGTCTCAGGGGAGTCCTCAGTAGACGAGGGGCAGCAGGCGGTGGGGGACGCGCTGGCACAGGCCCCCCCAGGCCCCCCCAAAGCGGCGCCGCTGCCGTCGCTCCCCCACCAGCGCTCGGAGCTCGCGGAGCGCGGCCCCCGCCAGGAGCAGCAGCAGGGCCGGGGACAGGCCTGGGGGGGACACGGGGCTCAGGGGGCTGGGGACAGGCCTGGGGGGCTCAGGAGGGACGCAGGGTTTTGGGGGCTCGGGAGGGACACAAGGTTTTGGGGGGCTCAGGTGTCTGGGAGGGACACAGGGTTTTGGGGGGACCCCAGCGAATGGAGGGGCGCCCCGGCGGGGTTTTGGGGGGTCTCACCACAGGGAAGGGTCCAGCCCAAGGCCATCAGCAGCTCCCCGAGGTCATCGGGGCGTCGCACGAGCCCCCACCAGCCCCCGGCCAGCAGCACCTGCCCCGTGGCTGTGGGGACCGTGGGGAGACCTGGGGGGGGGAAACAGGAGTTTGGAGGGGTCCCAAATTTGGGGATCCTCGGTCGTTTGGGTGTCCCGGGCCTTTGGGGGTCTCACCGGCCACGCGGGGGTCTTGGGGGTCGCGGCTGAAGAGGCTCCTCTGGGTGGTGGCACCGTGGAAGATCCACAAGCCCAGGGCTGGGGGAGAAGAGGAGGGGGATGTCTGGGCCCCCCCGAACTGCCCCGAGACCCCCTCGAGCTCCTCACTGACACCCCCAAATCCCCCCAGTTCCCCCTGAACCCGCCCCACCCCCATTCCCCCAATT